>NW_026903306.1:0-5736 GCF_024500385.1 Phyllopteryx taeniolatus
TATGTGATTTCGGCAGAACTTTTGAACCCTTAAGTTTGAGCTAGTGGGCTGACGTTCGACACACTCGATCTTTGTGAATCCACCTTTCAGGGGAGGTCTCCCCCAAGTCTCTGGACGGTTGTGGGGCCGAGCGGCGACCATCAAAGCATTCCGTTTCGCTCCAGTAGTAGGCCTTTATTGACTAAATTGTAACATGACGACCTATGTGATTTCGGCAGAACTTTTGAACCCTTAAGTTTGAGCGAGTGGGCTGACATTCGACACACTCGATCGTTGTGAATCCAACTTTCAGATGAGGTCTCTTCCAAGCATCTCGGAGGTTGTGCGGCCAAAAGGCTAGCGTCAAAGCATTCCGTTTGGCTCCAGTAGTAGGCCTTTATTGACTAAATTGTAACATGACAACCTATGTAATTTCGGCAGAACTTTTGAACCCTTAAATTTGAACTAATGGGTTGACGTTCGCCACACTCGATCATTGTGAATCCACCTTTCAGGGTAGGTCTCCCCCAAGTCTCTGGACGGTTGTGGTTCCGAGCGGCGACCGTCAAAGCATTCTGTTACGCTCCAGTAGTAGGCCTTTATTGAGTAAATTGTAACATTACAACCTTTGTGATTTCGGCATAACTTTTGAACCCTTAAGTTTGAGCGAGTGGGCTGACATTCGACACACTCGATCGTTGTGAATCCACCTTTCAGACGAGGTCTTTTACAAGCCTCTCGGAGGTCGTGCGGCCGAAAGGCTTGCGTCAAAGCATTCCTTTTCGATCCAGTAGTTGGCCTTTATTGACTAAATTGTAACATGACGACCTATGTGATTTCGGCAGAACTTTTGAACCCTTAAGTTTGAGCTCGTGGGCTGACGTTCTTCACACTCGAACGTTGTGAATCCACCTTTCAGATGAGGTCTCTTCCAAGCCTCTCGGAGGTCGTGCGGCCGAAAGGCTAGCGTCAAAGCATTCTGTTTCGCTCCAGTAGTAGGCCTTTATTGACTAAATTCTAACATGACAACCTATGTGATTTCGGCAGAACTTTTGAACCCTTAAGTTTGAGCTAGTGGGCTGACGTTCGACACACTCGATCTTTGTGAATCCACCTTTCAGGGGAGGTCTCCCCCAAGTCTCTGGACGGTTGTGGGGCCGAGCGGCGACCATCAAAGCATTCCGTTTCGCTCCAGTAGTAGGCCTTTATTGACTAAATTGTAACATGACGACCTATGTGATTTCGGCAGAACTTTTGAACCCTTAAGTTTGAGCGAGGGGATGAAGATGGGCGAATGATCCCGGCTGCCAGTGATTCTTCTATGTATTCCTTCATGGCCTTGTGTTCCGGCCCTGAAAGAGAGAACAACCTCCCTCGTGGGGGTGTGGTTCCAGGCAGCAAGTCAATAGCACAGTCATAAGGTCTGTGGGGTGGAAGGGATTTGGCCTTGGACTTGGAAAAAACATCTTTAATATCCTGATAACAGGTGGGCACTTGAGATAAATCAGGAGAGCCTAGTGTCACTTTAGGAAGAACCCGTGTAGGGTCTTCCTTAATGAAATTCAGACTCACCTCTCCCGTGCCCTGGCTACCGGCACCGGCAACTTTGACGTGACAGTTGCTCACGGAATGACCCAACTGACCGCAGTAGAAGCACCGCCCTTCCCTCAGCCGGCGTTGACGTTCCTCAGAGGAGAGACGGAACCTGCCCCGTTGCATGGGCTCATCCGTGGTGACGCTAGCCAGTGGATTGAGACTGGCAGCAGGGAATCTGCCTTGGTTTGGCTTGTCACCGAGGCTCGTCCTCCAAGTGCGCGGTGAAGCATCCCTCCGCCGATCTCCATCCAGCTCGCGATCCAAAAGCCTTCTGTCGATCTTGAGGGCGAGAGCGATGAGAGTGTCCAAGTCGGGTGGCAGGTCTAGCGGGACTAAATGATCCTTGACGGCGGGGGATAGTCCTTGAAAAAAGGCATCGAGTAGCGCCCGATTATTCCAATGAGTCTCAGCTGCTAGAATGCGAAACTCAATCGCGTAATCTGACACCCTGCGCTTGCCTTGTTGTAAGGTGACAAGGGAGCGAGCTGCCTCACGATCAGGAGTGGAAAATTGAAAAATTTGCTCCATAGTCTTGACGAAAAAAGCCCATGAATGACACGCGGCGGAATTGCGGCTCCATTCAGCAGTAGCCCACGCCTCCGCACGACCAGTCAGGTGGGAAATGACGAATGCGATCTTTGCCCGCTCGGTGGGGAAGGCGTCTCCCTGCAGTTCAAAGTGGAGTTCGCACTGCGTGATGAACGGCTTAATGTTCCCAGATTCTCCAGAGAACCTCTCCGGTCGAGAGAGCTGTGGGCAGACAGCAGCGGAGGTGGCAGGTGGCTGCATGGTGACTACCTCACACGGAAATACCGTGGCAGTACTGGGTGTGGTGCCCACTGGTTCCTTCTCTTGAAAACATTTCAAAAGAAGTTCAAACTGCGAGGCCACCTGTCTCATCATATTGTCCTGATTCCTTGACAGTCCCTCTAGATGAAGGTGGAGGGCGGCAATCTGCTCATCCTGCTTCGCGAGGCGTTGACCCTGCGCTTGAAGGGCTTTGCGCACCGGGTCTGAGTCTGCTGGGTCCATGTTCTGGCCAGTTCGTTCTGTCATGAACGGAACAGAGGATAGGACCCAAAAATGCACGACTCCAAAACAAATTGACAGTTTCCAAAAAGAGAGGTTTAATAGACGGGCATAGGTCGGTACACAGGCAGGCAATCCAAGAGAGGCAACAGTATCCAAAAACATGAGGCAAAGAGACAAGGTCGATAATCGGAACAGGGTCAGGTCTTACTGTGAATCTATGACGTGGAAACAAGGAATGCTGGAACGCGACGACAAGGTACAACGAACTGGCAACGAGAGGAAATGAGACACGAGGTTATATACAAGGGGTAATTAGGGTGAACGAGGCACAGGTGATGAAGATGCTCACATGAGCAGGTGTGTGTGAAACAGGGGGGGAAGACAAAACCCGGAACACACACACACGACAAGCGTCAAACCATTCCGTTTCGCTCCAGTAGTAGGCCTTTATTGACTAAATTGTAACATGACGACATATGTGATTTCGGCAGAACTTTTGAACCCTTAAGTTTGAGCTAGTGGACTGACGTTCGACACACTCGATCTTTTTTAATCCACCTTTCAGGGGAGGTCTCCCCCAAGTCTCTGGACGGTTGTGGGGCCGAGCGGCGACCGTCAAAGCATTCAGTTTCGCTCCAGTAATAGGCCTTTATTGACTAAATTGTAACATGACGACCTATGTGATTTCGGCATAACTTTTGAACCCTTAAGTTTGAGCTCGTGGGCTGACGTTCGGCACACTCGATCGGTGTGAATCCACCTTTAAGGGGAGGTCTCCCCCAAGTCTCTGGACGTTTGTGGGGCCGAGCGGCGACCGTCAAAGCATTCCGTTACGCTCCAGTAGTAGGCCTTTATTGTGAATCCACCTTTAAGACGAGTTCTCTTCCAAGCCTCTCCGAGGTCGTGCGGCCAAAATGCTACCGTCATAGCATTCCGTTTCGCTCCAGTAGTAGGCCTTTATTGACTAAATTGTAATATGACGACCTATGTGATTTCGGCAGAACTTTTGAACCCTTAAGTTTGAACTAGTGGGCTGACGTTCGACACACTCGATCGTTGTGAATCCACCTTTCAGTGGAGGTCTCCCCCAAGTCTCTGGACGGTTGTGGGGCCGAGCGGCGACCATCAAAGCATTCCGTTTCGCTCCAGTAGTACGCCTTTATTGACTAAATTGTAACATGACGACCTTTGTGATTTCGGCATAACTTTTGAACCCTTAAGATTGAGCTAGTGGGCTGACGTTCGACACACTCGATCTTTGTGAATACACCTTTCAGGGGAGGTCTCCCCCAAGTCTCTGGACGGTTGTGGGGCCGAGCGGCGACCGTCAAAGCATTCCGTTTCGCTCCAGTTGTAGGCCTTTATTGACTAAATTGTAACATGACGACCTATGTGATTTCGGCATAACTTTTGAACCCTTAAGTTTGAGCTAGTGGGCTGACGTTCAACACACTCGATCTTTGTGAATCCACCTTTCAGACGAGTTCTCTTCCAAGCCTCTCCGAGGTCGTCCGGCCGAAAGGCTTGCGTCAAAGCATTCCTTTTCGCTCCAGTAGTAGGCCTTTATTGACTAAATTGTAACATGACGACCTATGTGATTTCGGCAGAACTTTTGAACCCTTAAGTTTGAGCTCTTGGGCTGACGTTCGGCACACTCGATCGTTGTGAATCCACTTTTCAGATGAGGTCTCTTCCAAGCCTCTCGGAGGTCGTGCGGCCGAAAGGCTAGCGTCAAAGCATTCCGTTTCGCTCCAGTAGTAGGCCTTTATTGACTAAATTGTAACAAGACAACCTATGTGATTTCGGCAGAACTTTTGAACCCTTAAGTTTGAACTTTTCGGCTGACGTTCGACACACTCGATCGTTGTGAATCCACCTTTCAGTGGAGGTCTCCCCCATGTCTCTGGACGGTTGTGGGGCCGAGCGGCGACCATCAAAGCATTTCGTTTCGCTCCAGTAGTACGCCTTTATTGACTAAATTGTCACATGACGACCTATGTGATTTCGGCATAACTTTTGAACCCTTAAGTTTGAGCTAGTGGGCTGACGTTCGACACACTCAATCATTGTGAATCAACCTTTCAGATGAGGTCTCTTCCAAGACTCTCGGAGGTCGTGCGGCCAAAAGGCTAGCGTCAAACCATTCCGTTTCGCTCCAGTAGTAGGCCTTTATTGACTAAATTGTAACATGACAACCTATGTGATTTCGGCAGAACTTTTGGAGCCTTAAGTTCGAGCTAGTGGGCTGACGTACGACACACTCGATCTTTGTGAATCCACCTTTCAGGGGAGGTCTCCCCCAAGTCTCTGGACGGTTGTGGGGCCGAGCGGCGACCATCAAAGCATTCCGTTTCGCTCCAGTAGTAGGCCTTTATTGACTAAATTGTAACATGACGACCTATGTGATTTCGGCAGAACTTTTGAACCCTTAAGTTTGAGTTAGTGGGCTGACGTTCGACACACTCGATCTTTGTGAATCCACCTTTCAGACGAGGTCTCTTCCAAGCCTCTCAGAGGTCGTGCGGCCGAAAGGCTTGCGTCAAAGCATTTCTTAACTCTCCAGTAGTAGGCCTTTATTGACTAAATTGTAACATAACGACCAATGTGATTTCGGCAGAACTTTTGAACCCTTAAGTTTGAGCTCGTGGGCTGACGTTCTTCACACTCGATCGTTGTGAATCCACCTTTCAGATGAGGTGTCTTCCAAGCATCTCGGAGGACGTGCGGCCGAAAGGCTAGCGTCAAAGCATTCCGTTTCGCTCCAGTAGTAGGCCTTTATTGACTAAATTGTAACATGACGACCTATGTGATTTCGGCAGAACTTTTGAACCCTTAAGTTTGAGCTCTTGGGCTGACGTTCGGCACACTCGATCGTTGTGAATCCACTTTTCAGATGAGGTCTCTTCCAAGCCTCTCGGAGGTCGTGCGGCCGAAAGGCTAGCGTCAAAGCATTCCGTTTCGCTCCAGTAGTAGGCCTTTATTGACTAAATTGTAACAAGACAACCTATGTGATTTCGGCAGAACTTTTGAACCCTTAAGTTTGAACTTTTCGGCTGACGTTCGACACACTCGATCGTTGTGAATCCACCTTTCAGTGGAGGTCTCCCCCATGTCTCTGGACGGTTGTGG
>NW_026903307.1:0-5718 GCF_024500385.1 Phyllopteryx taeniolatus
GCGGCACGGTGGCCGACTGGTTAGAGCGTCAGCCTCACAGTTCTGAGGTGCGGGGTTCAATCCCCGTCCCCGCCTGTGTTCTCCCCGTGCCTGCGTGGGTTTTCTCCGGGCACTCCGGTTTCCTCCCACATCCCAAAAACATGCATTAATTGGAGACTCTAAATTGCCCGTAGGCATGACTGTGACTGCGAATGGTTGTTAGTTTCTATGTGCCCTGCGATTGGCTGGCAACCAGTTCAGGGTGTACCCCGCCTCCTGCCCGATGACAGCTGGGATAGGCTCCAGCACGCCTGCGACCCTAGTGAGGAGAAGCGGCTCAGAAAATGGATGGATACTAATGCAAGCTAAGCAAATAAATGATAACTTCTACAATTTATCTAACAAATATCACTTCACATCAACAAGTAAAGCTAATTGCAAAACACGGGGCCTACTCATGACTATACATTTCCTTTAGACTATTATACTGAAGTATTATAACCAAACTACATTTCTTTACAAATATGGAACTTTTTTTTCTATTGTTGTGTGTTGTCAGTAATAATGGCTGACAATTAAGTATTTCACGAGTGGTTGGCTGAGCTTTCACTGTCATTTTTTGCATTAATTCTTGGGCAGGGCATGCAAACTTTTTTGGATATACGTTGAAACGTTTAATTGACAGTATTCATTCATTATTAACGCTTACCACATGACGAACCCCAACGTTGTGTCACCAAATTAGTGGAAGGGGTGTAATTCGCCTCCTCTGCGACGATGGCGCTAGAGTCCTACTGTCAGTTGCCAAAGCAGGAAACAGGAAGTTGTTGAACGAGGCAAGGGAGCAAACAGCTATTCTCCTTGTGGCCTTGTTACCAACAACCGATTGTTATTACAAATAACTCATCATTCATCGGATGTTCGGCTAAAAAAATATACGTTTATTTCCGCATTCTATTGGATCAATGTGGATGACGTGACCAAAAACACGAGCATCTGACACCATTCTTTCCATATAAATGTTGAAAAACAACACAGCCTCCATGTTCCCATTTCGAGTATGGTAGAAGAGTAACAAGAAATGTTACTTCCTTGTTCTCGAGCCGCTAGTTTACTCTGTAAACAAATACAGTGCACCCCAGCCTGGCGGTACAGCAAACTCATTTGAAACGGCATTTAAAAAAGGTAATATACTGTGCATGTTTTGAGAGACTGTTTTGAAACAAAATAATTTGTTTTCAACTTTGATGAAAGTGGGTTGTGACTTTGCAACATCAGCAACATGCGGGTGACAACAGTTGAGAATCACTAATAATGCTTCTCGAACCTGCATCCAAAAGATGGAGATAAAAAAATCGGCAAGGTTGTCATGCGCAACAGGCCTCAGTAGGCCTCATCCAACTGTTGTAACCAGAAGTCTTATCAATATGTTCCATTCGACTAGATGTTTGTTTACAGATTTTTTAAAATGTATTGAAAAAAATAAATTTGTCATTTGTCTCTTTTAAACCCGAATTCTTCTTTTCTTCTTCTTTTCCTTTGGGCTTGTCCCTTTCGGGGTCGCCACAGCGCGTCATCCTTTTCCATGTAAGCCTATCTTCTGCATCCTCCTCTCGAACACCAACTGCCCTCATGTCTTCCCTCACGACATCCATCATCCTTCTCTTTGGTCTTCCTCAAGCTCTCTTGCCTGGCAGCTCCATCCTCATGCATAATTTATGGTAGTGGGGGACTGCTTTCACGCTTTCTCCTGGTCATTGTTTCAAAATAATGAGGATGTTGCTCATTGTTAAAGCTGGAGTGTGCATCATATGATGCTATGGTACTGCAGTATGATGTAATTTCTAGCATACATGGGTTTGCGGCGGCACGGTGGACGACTGGTTAGAGCGTCAGCCACAGAGTTCTGAGGTGCGGGGTTCAATCCCCGTCCCTGCCTGTGTGGAGTTTGCATGTTCTCCCCGTGCCTGCGTGGGTTTTCTCCGGGCACTCCGGTTTCCTCCCACATCCCAAAAACATGCATTAATTGGAGACTCTAAATTGCCCGTAGGCATGACTGGGAGTGCGAATGGTTGTTAGTTTCTATGTGCCCTGCGATTGGCTGGCAACCAGTTCAGGGTGTACCCCGCCTCCTGCCCGATGATAACTGGGATTGGCTCCAGCATTCCCGCGGCCCGAGTGAGGAGAAGCGGCTCAGAAAATGGATGGATGGATGTACGTTCACTGCATAATATGTCGTTCCTTGCGCCAACAAATCACTCATTGTACTAGTTCAATCAGTTGCAAGATGTTCCTCTGCCTTACAAAGAAGAGAAACTGCTTCCTGGAGTACCATAGCTAAGAACTGATTAATGAAGAAAAGAGGAAGCTGAGGAGAAGCAAACACATTGAAACCTGCGCTCCTTAAGCCTCCTGACTTGAGAGGACAAACATGTTAAAGCTCAAGTCTGTATGATATAATAGCCTTTTTGTTTCACAGTTGAACAGAAACACAGGCCAAATGTGCTGTTTTTTTAAAAAAAGATTGATATTTTTGTTTTCATGTCAGCCTGTTATAATTTTGTTGTGTTATGGTAAAATCTTTCTGCTGTCAACTACAGTAGACATGCTGTAAAATCAAAATTAAAAATGTTTTTTAAAATCTCTAAATTGTGAGTTGTTTTAGCTCCAAGGAGTCAGGAAATCACAATATAAATCAATTGAAAGACACTTTTTTTCCTTGATTCTTAGGAGGATGTAGTGCATTTCATACACAAGCTAACTTAATGTGCTTTACATGACTAAAAGCATTTGTAAAAAAAAAAGCAACAAAACAGCTTATAAACATTTAAACCATGCTAAATTACCACACAACTAAATCACTATTGAACACACAGTGTTCATTTTCATTAACCAATTATCAGTGAAGAGCATGAACACATTCCCCCAATACCAGAAATTATGCAGTTGAGAATCTCACATTTGGGGAATTCGCAGGGGACAGCACAACCAGAGTGCAATGGCTGAACCTCACCCTGGGTGCACCACCTTCTTGATCATGGTGTCTCTCTTGCCAGGTAAGTATGTGTTGGACTCGGCGCGAGCACGAAAGTCATTCACGCGCACGCTATGTTAAGCGAAGGTGTCATCTTCAGCATGTGAACAACCACACACACAACGGGCAAGCCGGAACATACACTAGATGAAACGCTACTGTGTGCTAATACATGAAGAAATATGCTTCTTATTTGAGAATTTCAGTTTAAATTGAGACAGTAAACTGATACCCATAATGCACAGCGTCATCGAGACACGATAAAATAACTTGAAAGTGGGGTCATTCACACCCAGAAACATATAAACCACCCATTCGGGGTAGGCCCTGAACTGGTTGCCAGCCAATCGCAGGGCTCATACAAACAAACAACCATTCGCACTCACATTCACAACTACGGGCAATTTAGAGTCTCCAATTAATGCATGTTTTTGGGATGTGGGAGGAAACCGGAGTGCCACGCAGGCACGGGGAGAACATGCAAACTGTACACAGGTGGGGCCGGGGAACTGATTGAACTCAGAACTGTGAGGCTGACGCTCTAACCAGTCGGCCATCGTGCCGCTGAACGTACTCGTGAGTGATTGTAACCGTTCTTCCTTACAGGACAGCTTTCACGACCATCCGTTTCTCCAAGCTAACGGCTAATGTTGGGTCAGTCGAGCACATGAAAACAAGCACACATATTTAAAATAAATGTACATTCATAATAAATGTACGCATGCATACATATTTCCCAGTGTCTCTAATGCAATTATTAAAGCCTTTTAATTAATAACAACACAACTGCAATTAAGCTTACACAGCGCTTCTCAAACCACTCAGACACTTTACAGTAACCAGATGAATGTATTAAATACAAAATTGTGAGTGAAACAGGTTGATGTATCCAGACAATAAATTTGACTTTTCACAACAAGAGAAAGCTCCGCTTTCACAGAGCATCAAAAAATTGAGATAGACTCTCGTTGTTCCTCCCCACGGAAATCTTTAGTAAAAGGCGAAAGATTTATACGATTTGAAAAGAAACAAGAGTGAACTGCTTTGGTCTCAGCGAAGCGGACGATGTCATTGTCCGCCATACCATTTTAACAGACGGTCTTATATTCAACCAATTGGACTTTTTTTTTTTTTAACACAAATGAAAAAATCCACCGACATTTGACATACTCCAATATTCTCAGAATGCCACACAAAAAGACAATGTAAATGTGTATAGATGCTCTGTGTTGCCGTTCTTTATCAAGATTGTCAACCGTTTTGACGCACTGCATTGTGGGAACGTGACACATTTCATGTCATCTGATTGATTGGTGTGTTCAGTTGAGTTTATGATTATTTGGACAATCTTGTGGGTGTGCACCATTCTTGGAGGTACTGCAATACCAGGTCATATCGACATGATCATCACAGATGAGTCACATATGGACATGCCAAACAACAATGATGAAACGAATGTCAACTGTGTTGTTTTTCAACGTTTATATTGAAAGAATGTTGTCAGATGCTCGTGTTCCTTGGTCATGTGGTCCACGTCATTCCAATAGAATGCGGACATTAACGCATATCCTTTAGCCGTGTATTAAGACCAAAGAAAATAACGAGTTATTTGGAATAAAAATCGGTTGTTGGTATAATGTTGTGGCCACGAGCTGAAAAGCTGTTTGCTCAACATTTTGAAATCAATGGCTCTGCCTGGCTCCAATACTTCCAGTTTCCTGCTTTTGGAACTGACATTAAGACTCTAGCGCCATCGTCGCAGAGGAGGTGAATTACATCCCTTCCACTAATTTAGTTACACAACGTTGCTGTTCCTCATGTTGTAAGCCTTAATAATCAAATAAAAACATGCCAGAAACGTCAAAATCCTTGAATATTTTCCATTAAACATTTCAACGTATACCCCAAAACAGTAAGGATGCCCTGCCCAAGAATTAATGCAAAAAAGGACAGAGTGAACGCAAAACCAACCACTAGTGAAGTACTTAACTATAGTCAGCCATTATTACTTGACAACACACAACAACAGAAAAAGAAAATCCATATTCGTAAACAAATTTAGTTTGGTTGTCATATATAGTATGTAGTATAGTATAATAGTCTAAAGGAAATGTATGGTCACGAGTAGGCCCCGTGTTTCGCAATTAGCTTTACCTATTGATGTGAAGTGACATATCCAATTTTGCTTCCTTAAAATATTATGACTGGTCACTCGAAGGAGATTGACAACTTAGAGGAGTCTGTATTAACATTTTGTTTCAGTTGTTGATGGCGAAAATGCAATTTTGTCATCTAATTTGTTCATCTTACCTAACTTGACCGCTCGTATTCCAAAGTGATGCTCAGGTCACCTGGGAGATCTCAGCTTTCTTACGTAAAGGCTAAATAAGTGTTGCTATTGGACAATGACTTAATTATAAAATGCTAAAAATATGTATTTTTTGTGATTATTCATTGTTAATGAATTCATATTAAAATGTGCAAGTGGACATAATGTCAGAGACCACTGAAGACTTTACCAATTATTCAGAAATAAGTTACAAATTGCCCTGCGATTGGCTGGCAACCAGTTCAGGGTGTACCCCGCCTCCTGCCCGACGATAGCTGGGATAGGCTCCAGCATTCCCGCGACCCTAGTGAGGAGAAGTGAACTGAACTGGTTGCCAGCCAATCGCAGGGCAATTTGTAACTTATTTCTGAATAAC
>NW_026903310.1:0-5686 GCF_024500385.1 Phyllopteryx taeniolatus
CCTCTTGGACTTCGTGCGGGCCGAGCGGCGACCGTCGAAGCATTCCGTTTCGCTCCAGTCGTAGGCCTTTATTGACTAAATTCTAACATGACGACCTTGTGATTTCGGCAGAACTTTTGAACCCGTTAAGTTTGAGCTAGTAGGCTCGACCGTCAAAGCATTTCGTTTCGCTCCAGTAGTAGGCCTATATTGACTAAATTGTAACATGACGACCTATGGATTTCGGTAGAACTTTTGAACCCTTAAGTTTGAGCTAGTGGGCTGACGTTCGACACAATCGATCGTTGTAAATCCACCTTTCAGATGAGGCCTCTTCCAAGCCTCTTGGACTTCGTGCGGGCCGAGCGGCGACCGTCGAAGCATTCAATTTCGCTCCAGTAGTAGGCCTTTATTGACTAAATTGTAACATGACGACCTATGTGATTTCGGCAGAACTTTTGAACCCTTAAGTTTGAGCTAGTAGGCTGTCGTTCGACACACACGATCGTTGTGAATCCACCTTTCAGATGAGGTCTCTTCCAAGCCTCTCGGACTTCGTGCGGCCGAGCGGCGACCGTCGAAGCATTCCGTTTCGCTCCAGTAGTAGGCCTTTATTGACTAAATTGTAACGTGACGACCTATGTGATTTCGGCAGAACTTTTGAACCCTTAAGTTTGAGCTAGTAGGCTGACAATCGACACACTCGATCGTTGTGAATCCACCTTTCAGATGAGGTCTCTTCCAAGCCTCTCGGAGGTCGTGCGGCCGAAACACGAGCGTCGAAGCATTCCGTTTCGCTCAAGTCGTAGGCCTTTATTGACTAAATTCTAACTTGACGACCTATCTGATTTCGGCAGAACTTTTGAACCCTTAAGTTTGAGCTAGTGGGCTGACGTTCGACACAATCGATCGTTGTGAATCCACCTTTCAGATGAGGTCTCTTCCAAGCCTCTTGGACTTCGTGCGGCCGAGCGGACACCGTCGAAGATTTCCGTTTCGCTCCAATCGTAGGCCTTTATTGACTAAATTCTAACATGACGACCTGTGATTTCGGCAGAACTTTTGAACCCTTAAGTTTGAGCTAGTAGGCTGACATTCAACACACTCGATCGTTGTGAATCCACCTTTCAGATGAGGTCTCTTCCAAGCCTCTCGGAGGTCATGCGGCCGAAACACGAGCGTCGAAGCATTCCGTTTCGCTCCAGTCGTAGGCCTTTATTGACTAAATTCTAACATGACGACCTGTCTGATTTCGGCAGAACTTTGGAACCCTTAAGTTTGAGCTAGTGGGCTGTCGTTCGACACACTCGATCGTTGTGAATCCACCTTTCAGATGAGGTCTCTTCCAAGCCTCTCGGACTTCGTGCGGCCGAGCGGCGACCGTCGAAGCATTCCGTTTCGCTCCAGTAGTAGGCCTTTATTGACTAAATTGTAACGTGACGACCTATGTGATTTCGGCAGAACTTTTGAACCCTTAAGTTTGAGCTAGTAGGCTGACATTCGACACACTCGATCGTTGTGAATCCACCTTTCAGATGAGGTCTCTTCCAAGCCTCTCGGAGGTCGTGCGGCCGAAACACGAGCGTCGAAGCATTCCGTTTCGCTCAAGTCGTAGGCCTTTTTTGACTAAATTCTAACATGACGACCTATCTGATTTCGGCAGAACTTTTGAACCCTTAAGTTTGAGCTAGTGGGCTGACGTTCGACACAATCGATCGTTGTGAATCCACCTTTCAGATTAGGTCTCTTCCAAGCCCCTTGGACTTCGTGCGGTCGAGCGGACACCGTCGAAGCATTCCGTTTCGCTACAGTCGTAGGCCTTTATTGACTAAATTCTCACATGACGACCTGTGATTTCGGCAGAACTTTTGAACCCTTAAATTTGAGCTAGTAGGCTGACATTCGACACACACGATCGTTTTGAATCCACCTTTCAGATGAGGTCTCTTCCTAGCCTCTCGGAGGTCGTGCGGCGGAAACACGAGCGTCGAAGCATTCCGTTTCACTCCAGTCGTAGGCCTTTATTGACTGAATTCTAACATGACGACCTATCTGATTTCGGCAGAACTTTTGAACTCTTAAGTTTGAGCTAGTGGGCTGACGTTCGACACAATCGATCGTTGTGAATCCACCTTTCAGATGAGGTCTCTTCCAAGCCTCTTGGACTTCGTGCGGCCGAGCGGCGACCGTCAAAGCATTCAATTTCGCTCAAGTCGTAGGCCTTTATTGACTAAATTCTAACTTGACGACCTATCTGATTTCGGCAGAACTTTTGAACCCTTAAGTTTGAGCTAGTGGGCTGACGTTCGACACAATCGATCGTTGTGAATCCACCTTTCAGATGAGGTCTCTTCCAAGCCTCTTGGACTTCGTGCGGCCGAGCGGACACCGTCGAAGATTTCCGTTTCGCTCCAATCGTAGGCCTTTATTGACTAAATTCTAACATGACGACCTGTGATTTCGGCAGAACTTTTGAACCCTTAAGTTTGAGCTAGTAGGCTGACATTCAACACACTCGATCGTTGTGAATCCACCTTTCAGATGAGGTCTCTTCCAAGCCTCTCGGAGGTCGTGCGGCCGAAACACGAGCGTCGAAGCATTCCGTTTCGCTCCAGTCGTAGGCCTTTATTGACTAAATTCTAACATGACGACCTGTCTGATTTCGGCAGAACTTTGGAACCCTTAAGTTTGAGCTAGTGGGCTGTCGTTCGACACACTCGATCGTTGTGAATCCACCTTTCAGATGAGGTCTCTTCCAAGCCTCTCGGACTTCGTGCGGCCGAGCGGCGACCGTCGAAGCATTCCGTTTCGCTCCAGTAGTAGGCCTTTATTGACTAAATTGTAACGTGACGACCTATGTGATTTCGGCAGAACTTTTGAACCCTTAAGTTTGAGCTAGTAGGCTGACATTCGACACACTCGATCGTTGTGAATCCACCTTTCAGATGAGGTCTCTTCCAAGCCTCTTGGACTTCGTGCGGCCGAGCGGCGACCGTCGAAGCATTCAATTTCGCTCAAGTCGTAGGCCTTTATTGACTAAATTCTAACATGACGACCTATCTGATTTCGGCAGAACTTTTGAACCCTTAAGTTTGAGCTAGTGGGCTGACGTTCGACACAATCGATCGTTGTGAATACACCTTTCAGATGAGGTCTCTTCCAAGCCTCTCGGACTTCGTGCGGCCGAGCGGCGACCGTCAAAGCATTTCGTTTCGCTCCAGTAGTATGCCTATATTGACTAAATTGTAACATGACGACCTATGTGATTTCGGGAGAACTTTTGAACCCTTAAGTTTGAGCTAGTGGGCTGACGTTCGACACACTCGATCGATGTGAATCCACCTTTCAGATGAGGTCTCTTCCAAGCCTCTCGGACTTCGTGCGGCCGAGCGGCCACCGTCGAAGCATTCCGTTTCGCTCCAGTCGTAGGCCTTTATTGACTAAATTCTAACATGACGACCTATCTGATTTCGGCAGAACTTTTGAACCCTTAAGTTTGAGCTCGTCGGCTGACGTTCGACACAATCGATCGTTGTGAATACACCTTTCAGATGAGGTCTCTTCCAAGCCTCTCGGACTTCGTGCGGCCGAGCGGCGACCGTCAAAGCATTTCGTTTCGCTCCAGTAGTAGGCCTTTATTGACTAAATTCTAACATGACGACCTGTGATTTCGGCAGAACTTTTGAACCCTTAAGTTTGAGCTAGTAGGCTGACATTCGACACACTCGATCGTTGTGAATCCACCTTTCAGATGAGGTCTCTTCCAAGCCTCTCGGAGGTCGTGCGGCCGAAACACGAGCGTCGAAGCATTCCGTTTCGCTCCAGTCGTAGGCCTTTATTGACTGAATTCTAACATGACGACCTATCTGATTTCGGCAGAACTTTTGAACTCTTAAGTTTGAGCTAGTGGGCTGACGTTCGACACAATCGATCGTTGTGAATCCACCTTTCAGATGAGGTCTCTTCCAAGCCTCTTGGACTTCGTGCGGCCGAGCGGCGACCGTCAAAGCATTCAATTTCGCTCAAGTCGTAGGCCTTTATTGACTAAATTCTAACATGACGACCTATCTGATTTCGGCAGAACTTTTGAACCCTTAAGTTTGAGCTAGTGGGCTGACGTTCGACACAATCGATCGTTGTGAATCCACCTTTCAGATGAGGCCTCTTCCAAGCCTCTTGGACTTCGTGCGGGCCGAGCGGCGACCGTCGAAGCATTCAATTTCACTCCAGTAGTAGGCCTTTATTGACTAAATTGTAACATGACGACCTATGTGATTTCGGCAGAACTTTTGAACCGTTAAGTTTGAGCTAGTGGGCTGACGTTCGACACAATCGATCGTTGTGAATACATCTTTCAGATGAGGTCTCTTCCAAGCCTCTCGGACTTCGTGCGGCCGAGCGGCGACCGTCAAACCATTTCGTTTAGCTCCAGTAGTATGCCTATATTGACTAAATTGTAACATGACGACCTATGTGATTTCGGGAGAACTTTTGAACCCTTAAGTTTGAGCTAGTGGGCTGACGTTCGACACACTCGATCGTTGTGAATCCACCTTTCAGATGAGGTCTCTTCCAAGCCTCTCGGACTTCGTGTGGCCGAGGGGCCACCGTCGAAGCATTCCGTTTCGCTCCAGTCGTAGGCCTTTATTGACTAAATTCTAACATGACGACCTATGTGATTTCGGCAGAACTTTTGAACCCTTAAGTTTGAGCTAGTAGGCTGACGTTCGACACACTCGATCGTTGTGAATCCACCTTTCAGATGAGGTCTCTTCCAAGCCTCTTGGAGGTCGTGCGGCCGAAACACGATCGTCGAAGCATTCCGTTTCGCTCCAGTCGTAGGCCTTTATTGACTAAATTGTAACGTGACGACCTATGTGATTTCGGCAGAACTTTTGAACCGTTAAGTTTGAGCTAGTAGGCTCGACCGTCAAAGCATTTCGTTTCGCTCCAGTAGTAGGCCTATATTGACTAAATTGTAACATGACGACCTATGTGATTTCGGCAGAACTTTTGAACCCTTAAGTTTGAGCTAGTGGGTTGACGTTCGACACAATCGATCGTTGTGAATCCACCTTTCAGATGAGGCCTCTTCCAAGCCTCTTGGACTTCGTGCGGGCCGAGCGGTGACCGTCGAAGCATTCAATTTCGCTCCAGTAGTAGGCCTTTATTGACTAAATTGTAACATGACGACCTATGTGATTTCGGCAGAACTTTTGAACCCTTAAGTTTGGGCTAGTAGGCTGTCGTTCGACACACTCGATCGTTGTGAATCCACCTTTCAGATGAGGTCTCTTCCAAGCCTCTCGGACTTCGTGCGGCCGAGCGGCGACCGTCGAAGCATTCCGTTTCGCTCCAGTAGTAGGCCTTTATTGACTAAATTGTAACGTGACGACCTATGTGATTTCGGCAGAACTTTTGAACCCTTAAGTTTGAGCTAGTAGGCTGACATTCGACACACTCGATCGTTGTGAATCCACCTTTCAGATGAGGTCTCTTCCAAGCCTCTCGGAGGTCGTGCGGCCGAAACACAAGCGTCGAAGCATTCCGTTTCACTCCAGTCGTAGGCCTTTATTGACTAAATTCTAACATGACGACCTATCTGATTTCGGTAGAACTTTTGAACTCTTAAGTTTGAGCTAGTGGGCTGACGTTCGACACAATCGATCGTTGTGAATCCACCTTTCAGATGAGGCCTCTTCCAAGC
>NW_026903311.1:0-5679 GCF_024500385.1 Phyllopteryx taeniolatus
CGCCATTTTAGGAGCCACAATGTTAAAAACAACAGCCAAAGCGATTTTAGCTTAGAAAAAAAGACAAATATATCCATGACACTCCGTTAATGTCCTGTTATGGGTGGTTGTTTTTGCCAGACACAACATAAATTGGTTCAATTCATCGAACAGCCGTAATACATTCAGACATATTGTAAAATTGAAACATGTATTTACCTCAGGTTTCCAAGTTTTCTCAAGTGTTTAGCTGGCCGCCATTTCACAATATTTTGCTGTTGACGGTACAAACCACAGCAAAAATTAATCAGAGTGACTGATTAAGTGTACGCAGAGGTGGCGAGAGAAGCCAAATACTGTACTCAAAAAAGAATACTTTTACTTTAGAAGAATGTGACTCGTCTAAGTAAAAAGTAGTCCTCCAAATAATTACTTGAGTAAGAGTAAGAAAGTACTCAGTGGGAGGAAAAAAAACGACTCAAGTGCTGAGTAACTTGTGATTTATTATTTATTTATTTTTTTAATAAAATAAAATATGAATGTGCAAATTCAGATCTTGCTGGACAATATCACTTAATCCAAAACATCATACATAACATCTTTATCAAATAAAATCTTTGTAAAATAACAAATTAAGGCAAATTCAGCTCCAAGAAATGGTCTAAGCCTCTACTGTTTCAACTTGTGAAACAGCACAATACTGAATCATGCTTTAAAGTTTCGGTGGGGGTGAAGTAATTTTATTAAAAATAAAGTAATTTAATTACAGTAAGTTAGCACCCATTATTTCTGTCATGTTGGAATGTTGGTTTGACCTGACTGATTAGACTACACGATGTGACGAGAGCAGTGATTTCCAACCTTTATGGAGCCAAGGCACATATTTTACAATTGAAAAATCTCACGGCACACCAACAAACAAAAAACGTCACCAAAAGTGGATACATTAATGACTGCATTTACTTCCTGCCATCTAATAGAAGACCATTCATTTGTTCTGTCTGTCACTATGCCTCACTGGCATAAATAGAGGAACAAAGATACATTATTTTTTGTAAATAGAATTTTTTGAGCAATTAAGTACACAAGTATGTACAGTAAATGAACAGGTCATTTAAATAGACACATTCCTCCATCTTGTGATCGGATCGGTGATCTGTTATCGTTTTTTTAAACATGCTGATCAATGAAAAATCCTGATCGTGTAAATCGTAATAGCTATTAAGACAGAAATTCTTTTAAACTGCTGAAAATGCACCAATTTCCGGCCAGCTTCTTAATTCCATGAGAGGAGGGGTCAACATTTTCAGGTGTGATGTTTTTTTTGTTGAATCCAAGTTTCACACTTTCATAATTCTCAATGTAATCCAAGATTTGTAGCACACTTGTAGACCTTCTTGGTCGATATAAACATTTAGAAATCATGGGTAAACTACGAAATGTGTTCTACGTCATCGGTGTTGGTTTGGTGTCGGATTCGCCCTCTAAATCCTGATTCTTTATTCATTTTGACAGTAAAGAATGACTTCCGAATGAGAATCAAATCGTTACTCCTTGTACTCGTCCGAAGTAATAGTCCAACAAATAAAAACCCAATTCGGTTATTTGAAAACTATCTATTGAACCGGAAAGAGAGTACGCTGCTGTGTTTTTGCTGCCGCTTCTACCTCTGGAAATGTTTTTCTTGAAATGGCTTGCTTGAACCAGGATCCCTCGCCGTACCGTGACCAAAGGTAAAACCCGCGTTGTTTTTGCACCTGTCGGTGCCGTAAATCCTCACTGCCTTGGACCAGCTGCCCCCTTTCTAGCTAGCCAGCTGGCTTCCTCGTCAGCGCTACTTAGCCAGGGCTACCTGGCCATGCTGTGTTGGGTCAACTTTATCCCATGAATTTTTTCGTGATCGCCAGCCACCTTGGCGATGGGTTCTTTTCGGCTTTGTTTGTGGCATTGCCATGAATATCCATGCAGCGCGTCGGGCTAGGGTAATGGATGGCTCCTTCTGCGCCAATCTAGGTGGAAGGTTTTTAATTTTACTAACACTGATCAACATTTTTGCCTAATATTATGATTATTTTCAGCTGTAGTATGAATACCAAGGCAAGTAACCAACCAAGCTGTAAACTTTGGATCTGTTTGACAAAACCCACATAAAAATTAACTTTACGCAGTGAAAGATTTCTTTAAAGTGTTCCCTCGCTATATCGTGCTTCACCCACTGCAGATTTAGTGCCTTGAAAAAAGAATTCCTCATATAAATTTTTTTGTGGTAAAATGAACCCATCCTATCCTAAAACATTAAGACTATGAAGAAAAAATAAAAATGTGTCAAAACACATATTACAAGGAATAAAATTCAGATAGTGTACAGTGGTACTGTGCCTTACTGTATTTTAAAAGAGTTTAAAGGGTATTTAAGAGTCTAGTATTGTTTCTCAGCATATGGTAGAGGTGAATAAGAGTTTGGGGTCGATTGAGTCTAGTGAGGTTCATACAGCAAGAAAAAGATGTATACATAATGCAAAAAGAAAAAAAAATGGTTTCGCTACTTCGCTGATTTCACCTACTGCGGGGGTCATGCGGAAACTAACCCCCGCGATAAAGGAGGGATTTCTATATTTTCATTTTTTTGTGCTGTTTTCTGCAGATGGTTGAAATGTTAAGAGAAAATATATTGTGCAGGTTCATATTGATACAGCTTCAAAAGCACACCAAGTGAAATATTTAATGATTTTTTTTTTTTTTACATGTACATTTTTGATTATTATAGCAAAATAAAATCCAAAATGTATCAGCTCAATAAATTCAAATATTACTTTACAATCAAAGAAACTCACCTTCGTATGAGATCAGTGATTTTTAACCTGGAAAAAGTGCAGCATTTAGCCTTTTTAAAAGTATTTTCCTTGTGTTTAATGAATAGATATCAGTACTGAGATACACAAACTTTTCTAATTTATTGAGATGTATTTGTACACATTACGAAGTGATAAAAGGGGATAGCTTATGCTATTCAGCAAGCAGAAACCTGAGGTAAATGCAGGTAAAAAAATATTTTTTCTTCTCTGAAAATTTCATAGACATACTGTTCTGCCATTTGACATTTATTTCCATGTAACCAGACTCAAACAAATTGGTTTGGTGTTGGTATGACAATTAAATTCCTTGACTCCTTGAATGTTTGCATCTTCGTCTTGATGCGTGTGTAGAATTGGACAGATTTCTTAAGAGCTGGCGCCGGGCACCTTTCTCCATCCTCCCCCTCGTCCACCACCACCGAAATCATCAAACCCCTCCTCAAAGTAAGGATTCTCTGCAAAATGTCTTTCCTGGCACGTCCTCACAGAGGCGACATGCGTTTGCTCATGTTTTGTTTTTTTTCCAATAGGAGAAAGAGGAATACACGGCCCCAAGTGTCCACCTGGCCTATTATTAAAGCCCCCCAAGTTTGAGGTAATGTACACAGGGAATAGAATTCATAAAATACATTTGTAAAAACATTTATAGAGGCAATTCATATACAGCGGCTGAAGTATTTAACACGTCACCATTTTTCTCACGAAATATACTTCCAAAGGTGCTATTGACATGCAAATTTCACCATATGTTGGGAACAACCCAAGTAATCCATACATACAAAGAAAGTAGAACAAATAAGATCAGAAATTAAGTTCTGTGTAAAAATGTGAAATGACCCAGGGAAAAAGTATTGAACACGAGGAAAGTGAGGTGCAAAAAGGCATGGAAAGCCAAGACAACACCTAAAATCTATCAATAAGCAAACAGCAATCGAGCCCCTTGTCAGAGCAAATGAATATCAGCTGGTTCAGTCCTAATTGATAGCCCACAAAAAGGTCTCATTGCCAAGGTGTGAGTCAAGACACATCTCATGATGGGTAAGAGCAGAGTGCTGTCTCAAGACCATCGCAAACTTATTGTTGCAAACATAACGATGGCATTGGTTACAGGCACGTATCTAAGCTTCTGAACGTTCCAGTGAGCACGGTTTGGCCATAATACATAAGTGGAACGCCAATCATACCACCATAGATTTTGCCTCGATCAGGTGCTCTGACAGAGGAGTGCAAAGAATAATCAAAAGCGTTGTCCAAGAGCCAAGGACCACCTGTGCAGAGCTTCCAAAAGACCTGGAATTAGCAGGTACTATTGTCACAAGGAAAACAGTGAGGAATGTACTCCGGCGCCATGGCCTGTATGCACACTCACACCACGCAAGACCCCATTGCTGACAAAAAAAAGCATATCAAAGCTCGTTTAAAATGTGATAAACAACATTTGGACAAGCGAGTTCAATACTGGGAGAACATAGTCTGATCAGATGATAGCAAAATTTAACTGTTTGGATGCCATAATGCACACAACGTTTGGAGGAGTAATGGCACTGCACATCACCCTGAAAACACCATACCAGGGAGTTCGGAGGTGGGAACATGATGGTGTGGGGCTGCTTTTCAGCGAATGGAACTGGTAAACTTCAAATTATCGAAGGAAGGTTGAATGGACAAATGTACCGAGAGATTCTGTATGTACAGAATGTACTGTATGTACTGTATGTACAATTGCAAAACATTTATTTTAAAAAAGCAATTCATTGGTTATGCACATTTTGTAAAAACCTTTGAAATAAAGAAGAAATTCATAGTCTGTGCTGAGATTCTGTGTATCTTGGCCAGTTTGAATCAGGGTGAAGCCACCCCTGCGCGTTTTCTGCATTAACCATGTCGACTTTGGGGCACGTGGACACGGAGGAGGATGCCTCGGCCGCTTCCGCCACCTCCAAGGCAAGGCCGAAAGACGTAGTCTCTCCAGCGTGTCCTGGGTCGTCCCCGGGGTCTCCTCCCGGTGGGACGTGCCCGGAACACCTCACCAGGGAGGTATCCGAATCAGATGCCCCAGCCACCTCATCTGGCTCCTCTCGATGTGAAGGAGCAACGGCTCTACTCTGAGATCCTCCCGGATAACCGAGCTTCTCACCCTATCTCTAAGGGAGAGCCCGGACACCCTGCGAAGAAAACTCATTTCGGCCGCTTGTATCCGGGATCTCGTTTGGGCTCAGATTTGGAGGGGCTGATTCTCATCCCAGCCGCTTCACACTCGGCTGCAAACTGCTCCAATGAGAGTTGGAGGTCACGGCTTGATGAAGCCAACAGAACCACATCATCTGCAAAAAGCAGAGATGCAATACCCCCTCAACGCCTCGGCTGCGCCTAGAAATTCTGTCCATAAAAGTTATGAACAGAATCGGTGACAAAGGGCAGCCTTGGCGGAGTCCAACCCTCACCGGGAACGAGTCCGACTTACTGCCGGATATGCGGACCAAACTCTGACTCCGGTTGTACAGGGACCAAACAGCCCATATCAGGGGGTTCGGTACCCCATACTCCCGAAGCACCCCCCACAGGACCACCCGAGGGACACGGTCGAACGCCTTCTCCAAGTCCACAAAACACATGTAGACTGGTTGGGTGAACTCCCATGCACCCCTGAGGACCGTGCCAAGGGTGTAGAGCTGGTCCACTGTTCCACGGCCAGGACGAAAACCACACTGCTCCTCCTGAATCTGGGATTACACATCCCGACGGACCCTCCTCTCCAGCACCCCTGAATAGACCTTACCAGGGAGGCTGAGGAGTGTGATCCCCCTGTAGTTGGAACACACCCTCCGGTCCCCCTTCTTAAAAA
>NW_026903312.1:0-5627 GCF_024500385.1 Phyllopteryx taeniolatus
GATTGTAGAAAACCCCACCCTCTTTTGTGAGGCACTCGCCCGCAGTCCTGAACCTTTGACACTCACACCAGGCATAGCTTTATTATTTGTCGATGACTTGTTGATTTCCGCACCCACCAAGGAACTATGTGAGACTGATACGATCGCTTTATTAAGACACCTTTCATCGGAAGGTCACAAGGCATCCTTGTCAAAATTGCAGTTTGTGTCACAAAAGGTTAACTTTCTAGGACACATTCTCATTCCTCAAGGGAGAACGCTTTCTCCAGCCCGAGTGCAAGCTATTGTTGACACACCCAAACCACTCACTAAGAAACAGGTGTTGTCTTTTTTGGGAATGTGCTCTTATTGTAGACATTTCATCTCAAATTATTCTGATTATGATTCTGCTGAGCGTTCTCTCACCCTGGACAGGTCACTCACTTCCCCATCACAAGTTAAGTGGACGCCTGAGGCTAGTACTGCCTTTGAACACCTGAATGGCGCTTTGCAGTCCTGCCCCATTCTTGGGCTTCCAGATTCATCCAAGCCCTTTGTTCAGTTTGTGGACGAACGCCATGGCAACATGACATCTATGTTACTTCAGTGCCATGGCGACCATCTCCGTCCAGTGGGTTATTTCTCTCGTCAGCTTGATCCGGTGGCACGTGATCTTCCTGCGTGCCTCCGCGCGGTAGCAGCCTGTGAACAGGCTGTACTTGCACGTGAGTATGTGGGGTACGCCCCACTCACTTTGTACGTTACCCACTGTGTAAGATCTATTCTGCAGGAGCAACGCTCATCACACTTGCTTCCCGCTGGCTCCGATACAACACAGTGTTGTTGGGACTTCCTCACGTAACGGTACAACGTTGCAAAACTCTCAACCCCGCTACTCTCATGAACCACATTCTTGCATGGCAGAGTTATAACATTTATGTACACCTCGTGTTGACCTCTTTGATCCGCCCTTCCAGAACACAGATTTGGTCTTTTACGCAGACGGCTTTTCTTCCTGACACTGGGGTTCTTGCCGCAGTGGCTTTGCTGTGGTTGACGACTTTGGAGTAGTGTCTTCCTCACCACTCCCTTCTTATTATTCATCACACGCGGCTGAATTGGTGGCACTCACAGAGGCTTGTCGTTTGCCAGAAGGGAAATCTGTTGCCATTTATACAGACTCCTGCTATGCCTTTGGCGTAGTCCATGACTTTGGCGCTCTCTCTCTGGCGCCACCGCAATTTTTTTAAATCTGATGGCAACCCTATTCTTCACCATGACAAGGTTGCAGCTCTCCTTGATGCCATCCTTCTACCGGCTGGCATCGCGGTCTGCAAGTGTGCAGCACACACCAACATGTCTGACTCTATCGCTCAAGGAAATGCACGTGCAGATGCCACCGCCAAGGCTGCATCGCGCCTGCCTCCTCCATCATTCCACCTCTCCTCTTTCATCTCCACTGCTCACTCACCCCCCTCCCTTACTTTCGCTGACCTTCACGCACTGTCTACTCCCGCTGAGCGTACTGTGTGGCGACAGTGCGGCGCAACTTTCGAAAGTGACGTTTGGAAGGGCCCTGATGGTAAGCCTTGTCTCCCTCGGCGTCTATTCTTTTGTTATGCTAAAATGACACAAGGGTTGGACCATGTTTCAAAAAGGGGGATGGTTTCTGCAGTGCAAAGTCATTGGTTTACAAAAGGGTTTTCCGCTTTTGCAGCCAATTTTTGTAAATCCTGCCTCACATGTGCTCGTTTCAATTGTGGTAGACCACGTCCATTCACACAACAGGCAGCACATCCACCACCTACACGACCATTCCAACATGTACCTTCTCCACATCCTAATGCATCATCACTTTTTCCACACATCTTAGAGTCTTTTGTTGGTCCACATTACCTTAATCAAACTGTCTTTGCTGAAACGGGTTCTCATCTCCCCTACATCAATGTGACACAAACCTTTAATGGTTTTAAACTCACTAATGATTCTTCTCCTCACTAGGGTCGCGGGCGTGCTGGAGCCTATCCCAGCTGTCATCGGGCAGGAGGCGGGGTACACCCTGAACTGGTTGCCAGCCAATCGCGGGGCACATAGAAACAAACAACTATTGGCTTCTCAGGGCGGTGTTTGTCCTCTCTTGAACCAAACCTGTTGCACATACATTCCTTACAATGCTGGCGCTACAGGCATCATAGCCAGTGGCATTAGAAATCTCACTACACTTTGTGATGCCATTTTCTGCGAGGAGCAGCTCAATTCAAATTGGTTCACTGGACTTGGGTGGCAAGCTTGGCTGTATCGCTTTGCACTTATGATTTGCATCGCATTGCTTGTTCTCTTTTTCATGTCCTGTTGTTTGGTCCCTTTAATAAGGTCTCTGATTTCTCGCATGATTTCAGCGTCTGATTTCACTATTCAGTCCCTGACGAACATTTTCCTGACCTCTTCCCTCAATCCGACTCCCTGGATGACACTGGCGACTCACATTATAACCATGTTTCGGACTCCTCACTCAAACTCTGTTGCATGACTAACTACGACCCGCTCATGAAGGATTTTCTTAAACGCGGGGTGTTTAGTTCAGCTATATGTGGTGACTTTTAGTTGTTTGATTGATTTTTAATGGATTTTTGTTGTTTATTGCTTTAGTGGCTTTTCATCATTAGTGTTTTACAGTATAACTTTTAGCTTGGTTAATTTTTGTTGAATTTTTTATTTGGATTTTGATCATTAGTGTTATATATGATTGATGGTAGATTGATTTTTGTAATCAATAGGGGGAGTTGTGTTGGGAAATTTATATTTAATAAATATATATCAAATATGACTTCTATTAGTTTTAGACATCTTCACCTTCACATTTTGTGTGGGTAACACTTGTTCCTAGTTATGTTCGACAACCTTCACAAGCTTTATTGTTTGTATGCTTTATGTTGTGACTACTAGCTCTGTGTGTGGAATACTTGTTGCAGCTGGACATAGATAAGACTTTCCTTTCTTTTTTGTAATAAAAACCCACAAAGAGAAGATTTCATTTATTTCTCGCAGTGACTGTGTACAGCTGCCATTTAAATTCTGAATGGCTGTAATTAATGATTTTTCATTGTTGCGCTGAAGTTGGTTCGCAAGAAATTTGCATGATTTATTGTACTCAAATTTAGTGTATCTGAACTGTTGTAGAAAGTCTGTTCTTTTTGATAAGATGACATTAAATTGATGTTTTGCCTTTTGAAGTTGGTGTTAAATATATTATAGAAGTTATCATTTATTTGCTTAGCTTGCATTAGTATGATGGACAATTTTAGATGTTTCGCCTTCAAAAAGAAGACTCAGCATCATCCATGGAAGGGCGCTTGGACCAAGGACGTGATCGGATGTGGTCGGGTCGTGACAGGTGTTGATCCAATATTATGTGTTGTGTCTTATTGCTTAGAATACTATGTCTGGGAAAAAACCCTCTTATTATCAAATATTTTGTGTTGTGTCTTATTACTTAGAATATTATCAAATATTATGTGTTGTGTCTTATTGCTTAGAATACTATGTCTGGGAAAAAACCCTCTTATTATCAAATATTTTGTGTTGTGTCTTATTACTTAGAATATTATCAAATATTATGTGTTGTGTCTTATTGCTTAGAACATTATGATTGTAAATCCCTCCTATTTCAAATAAATGCAGGAGCGAGGGGGGGGGGATTGTTTAGAGCGTGTTGAGAGACTGTGATCTGAACAATCTCCCATTCGCCCTCCTCATGAGAAAAAGTAACAAGCGTCTTCATTCCTTTTGTGTCTATTATAATGTTGGGTAAGATTAATCCAACAGTTGGTTTCCAAGCATAATTAATTGCATATTCTTCTGTGAGATGTTTAATTTTTTCCTCAATTTCATTTTCTAATTTTAGTTATTGTTTTTTCTTGTACAGAGAGTATGATATTATTCGACTTCTCATTATAGATTTTCCGGTTTCCCACATCAGAGATGGGGGATATGGTTGGGAAGTCATTCAATTTCAAAATATTGTCTCATTCTTTCCTCACAAATTAATCAAAGTCCGGGTCTTTCAATAGGGACGTGTTAAAGCGCCATGTTGGTGGAGGTCCCAGATTTGACTCAAGTTTTAAATAGAGAGAAATTGGTGCAGGGTCACTGATGATGATCGGAGGTATTTTGGGGGTAATTCTTTGAGCTGCCGGATTGTTTGAGAGAGAAAAAATCTATTGAGAAAGAGTGGTGAACCGACGAGAAAAATGTGTCTTCTTTTTGTACGT
Source organism: Phyllopteryx taeniolatus (assembly GCF_024500385.1). NCBI lineage: Eukaryota > Metazoa > Chordata > Actinopteri > Syngnathiformes > Syngnathidae > Phyllopteryx > Phyllopteryx taeniolatus. The sequence continues at coordinate 4,251 of NW_026903312.1, forward strand.
TTTTTTAGCCTCCGTATGTCAAAAGTCCAAAGTCGTCCATATACAGACCTTTTCCCAAACATTTGAATATCATGGAAAAGTTTATTTATTTCCATAATTCCATTCAAAAAAATTAACTTTCAAAGATTACAGGTTCAGGGCCCACAATTTAAACAATTTCAAGTATTTCTTTATTTTTACATAATTTGGGCTTGTAGCACATAAAACCCAGGAAATCAGAAATTCAAAAAATTTGAATACTGTGAAGAAATCAGGCCAAATTTTGCAGGGCATAAATGTTTTAAACTGAATGTCACACACCAATCACCTCCTAAACTCAAAGTACTTGCACAGGTTTCCTCAGAATTCATTAAATTGCTTCAGTTAGGTTCAATTGTCTCAGTTGGGTCCAATATGGGGAGAGACTGCAGACTTCACAACTGGCCAGAAGACCATCATTGACAACAAAACAACAAAAGTTCATAGCTAAGGAGGCTGGCTGTTCACAGAGTGCTGTGTCCAAGCATATCAATGGAAAGTCTAGTGGAAGGACAAAATGTGGCAGGAGAAGATGCAGCAGCAAAAGAGATGACTGTGGGTTTCAGCGGATTATCAACCAGAAAAGATTCAAGAATCAGAATCAGAATCATCTTTATTTGCCAAGTATGTCCAAAACACACAAGGAATTTGTCTCCGGTAGTTGGAGCCGCTCTAGTACGACAGCAGACAGTCAATTTACAGAACACTTTGGAGACATAAAGACATTGACAAAAAAAATAAATAAAAAATTGTCACTGAGCAGTAAAGGGTTGCTAGTTATCTGGTAATGCTGGTAAAAAAAAAAAATTGACAATTGTGCAAAAAAAAAAATGCAGAGTCCTCTAGCACTTAGAGCAGTTCAGAGCAGAGATCCAGAAAGAGTGGAATGAGGCTGGAGTCACAGCTTCAAAAACCACCACATTCAGATGCATCCGGGAGATGGCCGACAACCGTTGGGTTCCTCGAGTCAAACCGCTTCTGAGCCTGAGCCAAGGAGAAGAAGGACTGGACTGTTGGCTAGTGGTCCAAGATCCTCTTTTCCGATGAAAGTAATGCGTGCCTTTCATTTGGGAATCAAGGTCCAAGACTTTGGAGGAAGACTGGTGAAGAACAGAACAGAAGCTGCTTGAGGTCCAGTGTGAAATATCCACAGTCAGTCATGATTTGGGGTGCAATGTCCAGTGCAGGTGTTGGTAAACTGCTTTCTTAAATCCAAGGTCACCGCAACAGTCTACCAGTGTTAAAGAGGACTTCATGATTCCTTCTGCTGAGGACCTGTATGGAGATGCAGATGTCATCTTCCAGCAGGACATGGACCCTGCCCATACCGCCAGAAGCACCAAAACCTGGTTTGATGCC
>NW_026903313.1:0-5621 GCF_024500385.1 Phyllopteryx taeniolatus
CCCTTGTAGAAAGACTAGAATTGACCTGCCGTTAAAAGTTAGTTCAAACTGAACTTTCCCAGTTGGCGTGCTTCCTGCTGTCAGATAAGGAAGAGAGTGAAGCTTAAGGTGTGGCTGAACTATTGCATCAGTTTTGTCTGATCCTTTTATCACTGTACTCCTGTCCTTTAGCTAAAATTGCCTAAAACATTACAAATGTTTTCTCCTCATACCTTTCGTTCTAAGTAATTACAAAACTTAACAATCCCTTGACCCCCAAAGCCTCCAAAAGCCTGATTGAGGTACTTCCCCGTTTCATAAAAGGAAGTTGAACGGCAAAATCTGAGCCATTGGAACGCTCAATCCTGTAAAACCATAAAGCTGATGGTGTCAAAGATAAGGTCAGGCCCCGCGGCCAAAGCCGGTCTGCTCAGAGGTACAATGGAGATGAATTTGAAGTGAAAAAATACAAAAGATACAGTAGTGTGATGGGAACTAAGGATCATTTGAGAATTGTTATGCGCCTGTAAAAAATGGTAATGTTAATAAATATACCTCTCTTTATCAGTGAATCCATTTTACAATGCAATACTATAATGTATGCAGGACCAAATACAGAATCACTAAGCACACATCTGGAGGTTTGTTTGTATAATGATAAAAACGTTGCAACCTTTGTAATCTACTTTTTTAACATCAGAGGCAAGAACGTCAAGGTTGCCATCCATGCTTCCACAACAGACACCATCAACGTGCTGCCTGCGAGGAACGGTACTGCGGACCTTTAAATTAATGACCTTTACTTGTGGAGGGGTGACGATCTATTCACGTGATTGTGTCTGTTGTCAATGTAGGCAGCAGCAGTCAAAAACCGGATCCCGTGAAGCTGGCGACGTCTGGGTACTACTACCAGGACTCATGGAGGCCATTGGGCGGCGTCACCATGCGGCAGTTTGACACGCCGTCCGCCATCACTCATGTTTAACCAACAAGTTGGTCTACATGTACGGCGACTCCACCTTGCGTCAGTGGTTCGAATTTCTCCTCACTGTACTTCCAGGTGAGCGCTTCCGTTTCATAGCGATGCGGCGGCTTGGCTCAGGTGGTGGACAGAGGTGGAAAAACGGTCACACTCGCTTTTTAAGTGACTACAGATGTTAAAAAAGACTGGCAAGCGCCGAGTCTCTCGAGCCCCGCCCCCTACTCCTGCTGGCTGGCTTGGCGAGAGCCGAGCATGAAAAGTAGACAAGCTTGACTTGACTCGACTTGCCATAGTTTTCACTATCTGTTTCGATAACATGCCACCGAACACCGAATGCGGAAGTGATGTGTGCATGGAGCCCGTTTTATACCACGTCCGTTTTGGCACAACGAGGGGGGGAAAAAAAAACCTTGCACAGAAAATAGTTTCCCTCTTAATTAACTTGCATCGTGTTCGTACTCAGAAGGAAATAAAAATCACTCAGCACAGCTTTAAAGCAGCAGTGGCGTGTAGAGGTCGGGTGATGGCCGGGGTCAACTCCTTGATTTTATGACACCCCTTCCTCCCCACACTCAAGTATAAGGCGAGTGTTGTGAACCCCAACATATTCATGGTTCGGCATTGCTGAAATTGCAATTGTTTCGGGAACCTTCCCTCCATTATGCGCTGAAAAACTTACCTTTTTGCTGTTTGTCTGCTCAGGCCAAACCCATGTCTAATATAAAAATAGTGGTTTGGCGCCATCTGCTGACATCTTGATGCCAAGCCAATGGAACAGAGGCGAGGAACTATATTTCTTCAGGCCATAGTCTTGTTTAAAGAAAAAACATGATTGGCTGCCATCTTGTGGCATCTATCGAAATTAAAAACCTTTTTGGGTGGGTGTCAAATACTCGCAGGTTTCGCTATTCGCAGATCATTTTTCCTGAGGCAACAAGGAGTGCAGTCTATCACCTTGACAGACTATAGTATAATATATTCTTTCAAGACTGTTGAGGTTAGCTGTAATTAGGGCTGTGTGGTATGTCCTTCAAATAATATCGTAGAAGTAGTGTATATAATTCCTATATTACACAGATATTTAGTGTATATAGTGACTCTGGATGAATCACACAGTCGTCACACACAGTTTCAGTGCTTGTGCCAACGTCTGCGTGTTTTTGTTGAAAGATACCGCACCCCTCGCTGCTCCTGACCACTTGTTTCCGCTTATGTCGCTTCATTGTATTTTGCTCTGCAGACATGAGAAACTCAAACCTGGAGAATCCCAAAAGTCGGCCCTTTATGGCGGTGGACAGCACCCGCAACATTCTGCTCGAGTACCGCTTCCACGGCCCACCCATCCGCATCCAGCCCGTCATGGTCAGCGAGTTGCGCTACATCGCCAACGAGCTGGACGGCCTGACCGGCGGTCCCAACACGGTGGTGGTGCTCGGCATCTGGGCTCACTTCAGCACCTTTCCCGTGGAGGTGTACATGCACCGCCTCCGGGCATATCCGCAAGGCGTGTGGCGCGACTCCTGGATCGGGCGCGGGAGACGGTGGTGGTGATCCGAAACGGCCAAACCCTCAGGAACCGGGACAGAGCCGGCAACGTGTACAACAGCGACTGGTTGATGCTGCAGCAGGACGCGGTGCTGCGCAGCATGTTCAAGGGTCTCGACGTCATGTTGGTGGATGCCTGGCAGATGTGTTTGGCGCACCGCCTACCTCACAACCTGCACCCTCCTAGGGCCATTGTCAAGGACATGGTAGACATGATGTTGTCCTACGTTTGCCGAAACGGGACCAGGGACTAGGCCTGTCACGATAACAATTTTTTTTAGGACGAGATATTTTCCCAAAAACTATCACGGTCAACGATGGTATCATTGTTGTTTTTTACGCCCATGAAATCATGAAAAATAAGGCCCGCCTCGAGCTGCACGACTGTGTTGCTGCTCGGCTGAAGGCGCTGAAGACGAGCCCCTCATCTGTCAATCAAATATGTTCGGTGTGGTCAACCTCTGACTGAATAACATGTGCTGCTGAGGTTATTCTTAAACAGTTAATGAACTTTCCGGTGTGTGTGTGTTAATTGGGGACTAACACACACGACAACTCGGAGCGAGGCGCTATTGTTAGCGAGCTGTTTAGCTCCTTAGCTCACGGGCTAGCGAACATAACAAACAGTTAACTTTTCCTTAAGTGTCTCCGTTGTGTGGATTTACACGCGCCACATGGAGCATTACCGCTGTGGAGTATTGGACGGAGCCAAAGCCGGTCTGCCGGCATTCCACGAGCCCGCTAGTGGCTCATGACACAGCTGTCCAACCCGAAGCAACGACAATTTATCAAGTCCACCAAAACGATCATGTCCATTTATTTATTGAACAATAAGTTGATATCGTAATTATCGTTACAGGCCTAGGTAGCGCGCTAACATTGAATTTGACTTGATGACATGATGTTCATTTAACATTTAGCGTGTACATTGAATGGCTTATGATCATGTCTTTGTTGGTTTAAGATTGTTTTATCACAGTGGTTAAAGGGCAATTACACTTCATGGCTGTAGGGGGAGCCGTGGAGCTAAAAAACCTATGCATGTGCATCGACTTGAGCTAGACAAGTAAAACAGTCATTATATCCCCTCGCAACTGTGTTGCAACCCGCTTCCATTTGTTATTGAACCACTCAAGCGTGTGTCCCACTTGCAGGCCAAGCTGACGATTGACTTTGGACGTTGGCAATGAAACTTGAGTCGTTTCTCTGAGTACAGCTCGCCGTCACAGTTCAGCGCACATCGCTTCATCACTTGGGGGCCTGAGAGAGATTTTGGCTGCACGGATCTCACGAGGCTGACAAACATGTAAGCGCTTGATGAACTGAAAAGCAAAGCGTGAGAGGAAGTGGATGGAAATGCATCCAATCACATTTTTGTTGAAATATAGTAGTTAAGGGCCACTTGTGAGTACATGATTATTTCTACATGCATGCGGAATAAGACATCAGACCATATAAAGAGTTAAAAAAAACCAAAAAACAACAAAAACCAAAACAAAACAAAAACTTTGTAAACTTTTAATAGTGTCCTGCTGTTTGCTCTCTCATTGTTTTATAATAAAGAGGTAAAATAAAATGTTTGCATTGCTGAAAGACCGAATCCATTACTAATTTGATCAATCTTCGCATCTACAAGCATGCCAGGTGCAACACTGTGCCCACATCTGTTTCATGGGAAGATTAAGACTGAAAGGAACGTGTGATATAAAACTGAGCTATTGCATGCTTGAACATTTGTTTTTGTCGCTTCTTCATCCTCACTCCCAAATTGAGCAGGTGGACAAACGTCTGAAGACACAAAAGCGGCACACAACATACCGATAATCAGTCTCATTTGAACATTTCTCCCATGCAAGTAATTGACGCGCACACACAAAAAAACAGGTTGTAATATCCTAGACATGACCACAGCAAAGCACTTTTCGATTTAAAAAAGCTTTGGCGTGACTACAGGCACCAAGATGCCACTAGATAGCAGCAAAGCAATATTTTCAAACACAGGAACACTCTCAGTCTGTGTAATTTTTTTAAAGGCAACTTTTTGCTACATCTCGTGCATCGGGCCCTCATTAGATTGTGTAAGTTACTTCATGTTTGTGATCGTTCTCGCGTGACTCACACAGCTGTTAACCAGTGTCTCTTAATAGATTCCAGTTGGTTTAAAGGTCACGGTTAAATCGTAATGCTCTGTTTATAGTGACAATTGTCTATGAAAGGTTGCTATTTGCATGCTTTAAAACTAAGTATGTTTACTCACCCTGTACACAAAAGCCCAAACACATGAGTCACCGTGGCATTACATTGGAAAACATGTGCTGTAAAATAGCCCGATCGCCACCACCATCACCTTTGCTTAAAGTGTCACCGAAGGTCAAACTGTGTGCATGATTCTTTACTATTCCGACTCCGAAAATGTGAGGGGAAAATGTGTGGGAAAAATCGCACAAAAGCTGTGAATAAAAAATGAAAATGAGACAAACTACAGATAAACAAAAATGCTAATGGGACTTAAAAGATAGAATAGCATAATAGCATAACACATACAAAAGAAAGCTCTTTATTATTTGTATTGATTGCATGATTTTATTTTACATTTGCAATCTTCACTCTACTGTAACCGGAATCTCCGATGCCAATTACAGTAAGCTCCCAGTGGTCGTTTTATTAGGGACGCCTACACACTCTAATAAGGTCAAATATCTATTTGAAGAAATTCATTCAAAAATATGTTTATTGTTGTGGGGTAGTTGCGTGGTGTAGAACTGCACCACTGCAAAATGCAACTTCATGAATAAATATGTTGGATTAATAAAGCTGCCAGTGATCATTACATTTTTGTGATCAGACAGCAGTTTCATGGCACACATAGTATCAAACTTATTTTCTGACCTAATAGAGCATTTTATGAAGATAGAGCCCTTTGAAGCAAATGTTGTTTTTGGTGGCCCCCATATTAGAGTGCTGTGGCTATCCAACTATAGGGTTTTAATAGAATAGTGGTTCAGTGGGTAACTGCCACTTTCCTCGCAAAATATAGTCGTTATTGTTTTTGTGACAAATATCGCACAGTGCGCCCAGAAATTCGGATTAATCAAATAAATTCGTTAATCGCCCG
>NW_026903314.1:0-5614 GCF_024500385.1 Phyllopteryx taeniolatus
CAGCTTGGGCTCTGGTACCAGTCCTCTCGAGAGGGGTTGGACTCTCTTGCCCACGGTGAGAGGCGCAGAGCAGGTGTGGGTATACTTATTGCTCCCCGGCTCGGCGCCTGTACCTTGGGGTTCACCCCGGTGGACAAGAGGGTAGCCTTCGGGTGGGGGGACGGGTCCTGACTGTTGTTTGTGCCTATGGGCCAAACAGCAGTTCAGAGTACCCACCCTTTTTGGAGTCCTTGATCAACCTTCTCTGTGGTCTTCCTCTCGCTCTCTTGCCTGGCAGCTCCATCTTCATCATCCTTCTACCAATATAATCACTATTTCGCCTCTGGATGTGTCCAAACCATCTAAGTCTGCTCTCTCTAACGATTCAAGGAACATTCCCAAAATGGTAGTCAAACCCGGGCTGCCAAGGTGAAAACAAGGAATCCTGACCACAAGACCATATAGTGGTGTGACTTCAACTTTTTTTTTTTTTAAATTCTTCACTTTTTTTCCAAGCCCAATTTTTTCTAAGACCATGAGGCCAAAACAAAAGAATTCAGGTTACATTCCCATACCGCGAATAGGAGACCAGTGAAAACCACTAATCCTGACTGCCAGATCATATGGGTCACATGTTGGTGTCTCTACCATTTATTCTATACAAAATTCTAATAATTTTTTTCAAGTGCAAAGTATTGGAATTTTTTTGCATGAAGATCAAAGCCAAAATGGTGGAATTTAGGGGACATTCCCATACCAGGAGTCAAAACCAGGACACCTGGGTGAAAACCACAAATGTTGAACGCTTACCCATATGGGACAGTCCTTTGTTTTTCTTTCCAAAATATTGAATGTTTCCCCAAGCACAAGTTTTTTTTTTTTTTTTTTTTTTGCATGTTCAAGCCAAATTGGTGGAATTCAGGGTAAACAAATGTTCTTGTACTGGGAGTCGGGCCTGGCTGCAGATTCATGCCATACTGGATGCCAATTAACATCAAAATGGGAAAGTTGAGGAGAGATTCAGGGCACATTCCCATACCGGGAGTCAAACCAGGGCCACCGGGGTGAGAAACACAAATCCAAACCATTAGACTATGTGGGATTCATGTTACTGTTTCCTCAACTTTTTTTTTTTTATTCTGTACTTTATTTCACGCAGGAGTTTTTTTCGCAACACGATCAGGCCAAAACAAAGTAATTCAGGATACATACCAGTAGTAGTAGATCAGTGAAAACCACTAACCTTGCCGCGAGACCATAGGGAACACATGGACTAGCTGGTCTTGCTTCAACTTAGTCTTTTTGAAAATCTGTATTTTCAAATTTGAATTTACCAGTACCCAGTTGCTCAGAAAGTAAAACAACCCCATAAACGAGTTAGATGTGAGTATGGCAGTCATGTTTTGCAATTATATCAGCCTCTTTCACACTGAGATTCAGGAAATTTGGAGAACCAGAGGCAAAGCAGTCATAACTCTTGCTGGTCAACTTTTAAAAAAGGGCTCTTCTGGGACTTGAAAATTGGACCTCTCACACCCACAGCTTATCGAGAAGCATACCGCAAGAACAACAATGCACATAGAAATGAAAAACATGATCACTTGTCATACTGGCCATTGTGTGACAATGGCAGTTTCAAATGCAAAGGATGCCATTGACCGCCACACTAGACCGCATTACTTGTCACATGGGCCACCGTGTGATGGCACTGAAAATGAGGCCTTTTCCAGGAGGAACCGCTCACACCCCAAGTGAGAATCATACCCAAGAACAACAAACCACACTGAGGAGCTCATGACCTCATATCTATTCACATGGGCCACCATATGACAAGGTAGTTAAAAATGCGGCAGATAGATTACAAACAATGTTTTGAAGGAGGGCTCGTCCAGAACCTCTCGAACCCAAAACGAGAATTATACCCATAAACCAATGAGCCACAGAGAAATGACTCATTGTGCTATTCTTGCTGTCGTGTTCCCAGCGAGAAGTGTGGTGTGGAGCAGCTTTTAGCAAGTGCGGCAGCTCGACTCCAAGCATAGCGAACCGGAGGCCTTGAGGCAGAAGCACCAAGACGGCGAGCTGCAACTGGCACGGCTGCGCTCTGAGACCCAGCGAAGGTGTGACACACACACACACACACGCACGCACGCACGCACGCACGCACACACAAGTTGAGAATCTTCACACGCAGCCTCTCGATCCTGATTCCCACTTCACTGGCAGAACTATTCACGGTGTCCGAGCAGGAGCTCAGGATTTGATTCCCGACGGGAAGAAGATTTTTGTCGTTGTTTTTCAAGGGAGATAAAAAAAAAATTTAAATAATAACAACAACCAGGCGTTGTTCATACTAAGTTTTGAACCAGTGACCTTTCACGTGAGGTGCACATGCACACCACTTAGCTATGGTAACTTCCACTGCAGAACATCACCAGCAAACCACATTCAAGAGCTGCCTGACATGCAGAATCCTGCTTCCACCCAGTCTCAAACGGGTGACCTTTCACGTTAGGCGAACGTGATAACTACACCATAGAAACTGGTGGCTGTTGGGGCCAATAGCGAACATGCAGTTTTTGACAGACCAGCCCAGCAAGTAACCAACTCACAAGCAGAATTGAATGTTTACAAATGATAAGTCATAATGGAGTTTATTTAAGCATTACTTAAGTCTGAATTCTTTTGAGAGGACCAAGTGTTTTGAGCAGTTATCAAGCGAACCCTGTTTTCTTTGTATTTCTCCATCAATGGAATTCCTACGGCCATTTGTGATTTGAAGGAAGTAAACAAGGATGGCAGGAAAGAAACAAACACATCCAAGACAGCACCCTGAATTGGGTTTAACACCATATGCAAAGCTGTACACAAGATAGCCAGGAGTTGAACCTAGAATCTTCTGATCCATAGTCAGATGCATTATCCATTACGCCACTAGCCCCACAAAGGTAGTGGGCCCTCTGCAAGTCCCTGTGGAGGATTTTCACTGTCCCAGCAGCACGGCGCAAAAGCAACAGCAGGAGTTCGCTCTTGCCATGACCCGGATTTGAACCGGGCTTGTTGCGGCCACAACGCAGAGTACTAACCACTGTACGATCACGGCTTGGGTTGGTGGAACCTATCTCTCAAAGTATTTTCTGTCATTTTGATTAGTACTGTGACCAATGCGCTAAAACCAGATGTGAATAACCCAACACAGCTACAAATGGAAAATGTACTCTAATGTGAGGATCATTTGATTGTTTGCGCCTCATTCAGCTGTTAAATGTGTAACTACAGTATTTGTGCAGAACACCTCAAGTTTCTTCCTTCCTCCTGCTTTGGTGGGGCTGCCACGTGGGAGATAGACAAGTGGTCAAAAGGGCTCAGAGAACCCAACCGGATCCCAAGACTGGACCTCCAGACCGGCTTTTCGTGCCCAATTTCACACACTCTGAAGTACTTCACTGGTCCCACAACTCCAACTAGATTTGGAAGGACGTCAGGGCTGCCCTGGCTCGGTTAGCCGAAAGAAACAAGCGGTTGGCGGATCTTCATCGCTCCCCTTCGCCTGTAGACAAGGTGGGTCAGATGGTTTGGCTTTCCTCCAGTGATCTTTCGCTCCAGTCCATGCTTCATTGGTCCTTTTCCGATCACTAAAGTCTTAAATCCCACCTCTGTTCAGTTGAAGCTCCCTCATTCTCTCAAAATCCACCCGACATTTTATGTGTCTCTGCTCAAGCCTGTCTCCACCAGTACCCTTAGCCCTCCGGCCTTACCCCCTCCACCCCACATAATCAACAAACATCCTGCTTTCACGGTGTCACGCTTCCCTTTCCTTTTTGGAACTTGGGTGGCACGTTGTGCCTCCCTTTACCCTCTCTAACTCTCCATTAATCATCACCTCCTTGCCCGCGTACCTGTTCTCAATCAGCACTAATCAGCACCAGTAGTATCGTCCGTGGTACTCTTGTGATTCGTTCTCTTGTGTTCGATTGATTACTTGGCTACCCGCATTTGTACTGACTCTCTTGTGTTCTCCTCCACCTCCAGTGTTCCTTACGCGTGTTTGGCAAACATAACAACCACTACATGACTGAAACTGTTGCTCTCGTGCTATCAGTTAGCAGGACCAGCAAACCGGCTCGCTGGTGCATTAACGTGTGCTCGACACTCAGTGAATGTAGGTCAAAAGGCTCCTCGTTATTATAGTGGACAGTATCTCCGCCTGTCACGTGGAAGACCGAGGTTTGATTCCCTGACGGGGAGTTAACTTCAACTGGACTTTAGCTTTTCGTGGGGCTCTTCTTTGTAGGAAAACAAGAAAACCCATCAGCCTCATTTCCAAACAGGGACCTTACGCCTGTTTGGTGAACATAACAACCACTACACGACTGAAACTGTCGCTCTTGTCCTATCCGTTAGCAGGACCAGCAAACCACCTCGCTAGCTGGCATTGCTGATGCGTTCAGGTGAATTGACGTGGTCGACACAAGGTGAATGCAGTACAAAGGGACTCCTCGTTAGTATCGAGGGTATTCACTCATGTCCCATTCCCACTGGAACACGCACCCCCATTGAGGTGCCACTCGGACTGAGTGGCAAAACATGCCTGCGGTCAACACATTCTTTAGGAGTTCCTTAGGAAATTAAAACATTTGACCCATCCATCCATCCATTTTCTGAGCCGCTTAACCTCACCAGGGTCGCAGGTGTGCTGGAGCCTATCCCAGCTATCATCGGGCAGGAGGCGGGGAACACCCTGAACTGGTTGCCAGCCAATCGCAGGGCACATACAAACAAACAACATTCGCACTCACATTCACACCTACGGGCAATTTAGAGTCCCCAATTAATGCATGTTGCTTTCTGTTGCTAATTAACCAATACGGGATGACGGTGAACTCTGATCTTGACGCGCCTGTTATTCGTTTTTTATAAGCATCAGAATCTTTTTTCTTCAAATATGTTTCATCCTGAAGAGTTCATCTACTGTTTTTCACTTTTTAAATAAAGTATTCAGTGAATTATACACAAAAGAATAACACGCTTAACCCGGGACTGAAAGAAGTGTGAAAATGTATGCAGTGCTGTACATTAAGGACTGTAAAACGGAAAGTGGAAATGGAAGCAATTTTATTTTAAAATGACTCTTCTTAGTTCCGGGCCTGACGTTGGAGGTTGAGGTCTGCAGGATGGTAGATAATAATCGTTACTCTGTTCCTTTTGTCCTCTCTGTTTTTTGTTTTCGGTTTTTCAGGTTATTGATTACGCCATAATTTATGTTCCAAAACGTCAAATGCAGTTTTTTTTCATCGGGTAACTTGGCTGGCAGCGCCCTTTAGTGCATGGTGGACTGGTCTGGACAGAATAACACAGCAGTTTCCATAGTGTAGTGGTTATCATGTTTTCCTTGCACGTGAAAGGTCCCTGGTTTGAAACTGGCTGCCTCTGTATTTTTTCATCTGCCATGATTAATTATGGGTAGAGATTTGTCTCAAAATGATTTCCACAAATATATCCATGATTTACACACATTTCTTAAATGTTTTGTGTGCATTTATCACAACTTGACATAATGAATGATGAATATTTACAAGATATCATTTGTCAATATTAATTTCTGCTTGTCGATTGTTGAAGGTGCGTTTGTGGA
>NW_026903315.1:0-5578 GCF_024500385.1 Phyllopteryx taeniolatus
GCTCCAGTAGTAGGCCTTTATTGACTAAATTGTAACATGACGTCCTATGTGATTTCGGCAGACTTTTGAACCCTTAAGTTTGAGCTAGTGGGCTGACGTTCGACACACTCGATCGTTGTGAATCCACCTTTCAGATGAGGTCTCTTCAAGCCTCTCGGAGGTCGTGCGGCCGAACACGAGCGTCGAAGCATTCGTTCGCTCCAGTAGTAGGCCTTTTATTGACTAAATTGTAACATGACGACCTATGTGATTTCGGCAGAACTTTTGAACCCTTAAGTTAGAGCTAGTGGGGATGACGTTCGACACACTCGATCGTTGTGAATCCACCTTTCCGATGAGGTCTCTTCCAAGCCTCTCGGAGTCGTGCGGCCGAAATACAAGCGTCGAAGCATTCCGCTTTCGCTCCAGTAGTAGGCCTTTATTGACTAAATTGTAACATGACGACCTATGTGATTTCGTCAGAACTTTTGAACCCTTAAGTTAGAGCTAGTGGGCTGATGTTCGACACACTCGATCGTTGTGAATCCACCTTTCAGATGAGGTCTCTTGCAAGCCTCTCGGACTTCGTGCGGACGAGAGGCGACCGTCAAAGCATTCAGTTTCGCTCCAGTAGTAGGACTTTATTGACTAAATTGTAACATGACGACCTATGTGATTTCGGCAGAAGTTTTGAACCCTTAAGTTTGAGCTAGTGGGCTGACGTTCGACACTCTTGATCGTTGTGAATCCACCTTTCAGATGAGGTCTCTTCCAAGCCTCTCGGACTTCGTGCGGCCGAGCGGCGACCTTCAAAGCATTCAGTTTCGCTCCAGTAGTAGGCCTTTATTGACTAAATTGTAACATGACGACCTATGTGATTTCGGCAGAACTTTTCAAACCTTAAGTTTGAGCAACTGGGCTGACGTTCGACACACTCTATCGTTGTGAATCCACCTTTCAGATGAGGTCTCTTCCAAGCCTCTCGGAGGTCGTGCGGCCAAAACACAAGTGTCGAAGCATTCTGTTTCGCTTCAGTAGTAGGCCTTTATTGACTAAATTGTAACATGACGACCTATGTGATTTCGGCAGAACTTTTGAACACTTACGTTTGAGCTATTAGGCTGACATTCGACACACTCGATCGTTGTGAATCCACCTTTCAGATGACGTCTCTTCCAAGCCTCTCGGACTTCGTGCGGACGAGAGGCGACCGTCAAAGCATTCAGTTTCGCTCTAGTAGTAAGACTTTATTGACTAAATTGTAACATGACGACCTATGTGATTTCGGCAGAACTTTTGAACCCTTAAGTTTGAGCAACTGGGCTGACGTTCGACACTCTTGATCGTTGTGAATCCACCTTTCAGATGAGGTCTCTTCCAAGCATCTCGGAGGTCGTCCGGCCGAAACACAAGCGTCGAAGCATTCCGTTTCGCTCCAGTAGTAGGCCTTTATTGACTAAATTGTAACATGACGACCTATGTGATTTCGGCAGAACTTTTGAACCCTTAAGTTAGAGCTAGTGGGGATGACGTTCGACACACTCGATCGTTGGGAATCCACCTTTCCGATAAGGTCTCTTCCAAGCCTCTCGGACTTCGTGCGGCCGAGAGGCGACCGTCAAAGCATTCGCTTTCGCTCCAGTATTAGGACTTTATTGACTAAATTGTAACATGACGACCTATGTGATTTCGGCAGAAGTTTTGAACCCTTAAGTTTGAGCTAGTGGGCTGACGTTCGACACTCTTGATCGTTGTGAATCACCTTTCAGATAAGGTCTCCTCCAAGCCTCTCGGAGGTCGTGCGGCCGAAACACGAGCGTCGAAGCATTCCGTTTCGCTCCAGTAGTAGGCCTTTATTGACTAAATTGTAAAATGACGACCTTTGTGATTTCGGCAGAACTTTTGAACCCTTAAGTTTTAGCTAGTGAGCTGACGTTCGACACACTCGATCGTTGTGAATCCACCTTTCAGATGAGGTCTCTTCCAAGCCTCTCGGACTTCGTGCGTCCGAGCAGCGACTGTCAAAGCATTCAGTTTCGCTCCAGGAGTAGGCCTTTATTGACTAAATTGTAACATGACGACCTATGTGATTTCGGCAGAACTTTTCAACCTTTAAGTTTGAGCAACTGGGCTGACGTTCGACACACTCGATCGTTGTGAATCCACCTTTCAGATGAGGTCTCTTCCAAGCCTCTCGGAGGTCGTGCGGCCAAAACACAAGCGTCGAAGCATTCCGTTTCGCTCCAGTAGTAGGCCTTTATTGACTAAATTGTAACATGACGACCTATGTGATTTCGGCAGAACCTTTGAACACTTACGTTTGAGCTAGTGGGCTGACGTTCGACACTCTTGATCGTTGTGTATCCACCTTTTCAGATGAGGTCTCTTCCAAGCCTCTCGGAGGTCGTGCGGCCAAAACACAAGCGTCCAAGCATTCCGTTTCGCTCCAGTAGTAGGCCTTATTGACTAAATTGTAACATGACGACCTATGTGATTTCGGCAGAACTTTTGAACCCTTTAGTTTGAGCTAGTGGGCTGACGTTCGACACACTCGATCGTTGTGAATCCACCTTTCAGATGATGTCTCTCCCAAGCCTCTCGGACATCGTGCGTACGAGCAGCGACTGTCAAAGCATTCCGTTTCGCTCCAGTAGTAGGCCTTTATTGACTAAATTGTAAAATGACGACCTTTGTGATTTCGGCAGAACTTTTGAAACCTTAAGTTTAAGCTAGTGGGCTGACGTTCGACACTCTTGATCGTTGTGAATCCACCTTTCAGATGAGGTCTCTTCCAAGCGTCTCGGAGGTCGTGAGGCCGAACACGAGCGTCGAAAGCATTCCGTTTCGCTCCAGTAGTAGGCCTTTATTGACTAAATTGTAACATGACGACCTATGTGATTTCGGCAGAACTTTTGAACCCTTAAGTTAGAGCTAGTGGGGATGACGTTCGACACACTCGATCGTTGTGAATCCACCTTTCCGATAAGGTCTCTTCCAAGCCTCTCGGACTTCGTGCGGCCGAGAGGCGACCGTCAAAGCATTCGCTTTCGCTCCAGTATTAGGACTTTATTGACTAAATTGTAACATGACGACCTATGTGATTTCGGCAGACCTTTTGAACACTTACGTTTGAGCTAGTAGGCTGACATTCGACACACTCGATCGTTGTGAATCCACCTTTCAGATGAGGTCTCTTCCAAGCCTCTCGGACTTCGTGCGGACGAGAGGCGACCGTCAAAGCATTCAGTTTCGCTCCAGTAGTAGGACTTTATTGACTAAATTGTAACATGACGACCTATGTGATTTCGGCAGAAGTTTTGAACCCTTAAGTTTGAGCTAGTGGCTGACGTTCGACACTCTTGATCGTTGTGAATCCACCTTTCAGATGAGGTCTCTTCCAAGCCTCTCGGAGGTCGTGCGGCCGAAACACGAGCGTCGAAGCATTCCGTTTCGCTCCAGTAGTAGGCCTTTATTGACTAAATTGTAAAATGACGACCTTTGTGATTTCGGCAGAACTTTTGAACCCTTAAGTTTGAGCTAGTGGGCTGACGTTCGAGACTCTTGATCGTTGTGAATCCACCTTTCAGATGAGGTCTCTTCCAAGCGTCTCGGAGGTCGTGCGGCCGAAACACGAGCGTCGAAGCATTCCGTTTCGCTCCAGTAGTAGGCCTTTATTGACTAAATTGTAAAATGACAACCTTTGTGATTTCGGCAGAACTTTTGAACCCTTAAGTTTGAGCTAGTGAGCTGACGTTCGACACACTCGATCGTTGTGAATCCACCTTTCAGATGAGGTCTCTTCCAAGCCTCTCGGACTTCGTGCGGCCGAGAGGCGACCGTCAAAGCATTCGCTTTCGCTCCAGTATTAGGACTTTATTGACTAAATTGTAACATGACGACCTATGTGATTTCGGCAGAAGTTTTGAACCCTTAAGTTTGAGCTAGTGGGCTGACGTTCGACACTCTTGATCGTTGTGAATCCACCTTTCAGATGAGGTCTCTTCCAAGCATCTCGGAGGTCGTCCGGCCGAAACACAAGCGTCGAAGCATTCCGTTTCGCTCCAGTAGTAGGCCTTTATTGACTAAATTGTAACATGACGACCTATGTGATTTCGGCAGAACTTTTGAACCCTTAAGTTAGAGCTAGTGGGGATGACGTTCGACACACTCGATCGTTGGGAATCCACCTTTCCGATAAGGTCTCTTCCAAGCCTCTCGGACGTCGTGCGGCCGAGAGGCGACCGTCAAAGCATTCGCTTTCGCTCCAGTATAGGACTTTATTGACTAAATTGTAACATGACGACCTATGTGATTTCGGCAGAAGTTTGAACCCTTAAGTTTGAGCTAGTGGGCTGACGTTCGACACACTCGATCGTTGTGAATCCACCTTTCAGATGAGGTCTCTCCAAGCCTCTCGGAGGTCGTGCGGCCGAAACACGAGCGTCAAAGCATTCCGTTTCGCTCCAGTAGTAGGCCTTTATTGACTAATTGTAAATGACGACCTTTGTGATTTCGGCAGAACTTTTGAACCCTTAAGTTTGAGCTAGTGAGCTGACGTTCGACACACTCGATCGTTGTGAATCCACCTTTCAGATGAGGTCTCTTCCAAGCCTCTCGGACTTCGTGCGTCCGAGCAGCGACTGTCAAAGCATTCAGTTTCGCTCCAGGAGTAGGCCTTTATTGACTAAATTGTAACATGACGACCTTTGTGATTTCGGCAGAACTTTTCAACCTTAAGTTTGAGCAACTGGCCTGACGTTCGACACACTCGATCGTTGTGAATCCACCTTTCAGATGAGGTCTCTTCCAAGCCTCTCGGAGGTCGTGCGGCCAAAACACAAGCGTCGAAGCATTCCGTTTCGCTCCAGTAGTAGGCCTTTATTGACTAAATTGTAACATGACGACCTATGTGATTTCGGCAGAACCTTTGAACACTTACGTTTGAGCTAGTGGGCTGACGTTCGACACACTCGATCGTTGTGAATCCACCTTTCCGATAAGGTCTCTTCCAAGCCTCTCGGACTTCGTGCGGCCAAAACACAAGCGTCAAGCATTCCGTTTCGCTCCAGTAGTAGGCCTTTATTGACTAAATTGTAACATGACGACCTATGTGATTTCGGCAGAACTTTGAACCCTTTAGTTTGAGCTAGTGGGCTGACGTTCGACACACTAGATCGTTGTGAATCCACCTTTCAGATGATGTCTCTCCCAAGCCTCTCGGACTTCGTGCGGCCGAGCAGCGACTGTCAAAGCATTCAGTTTCGCTCCAGGAGTAGGCCTTTATTGACTAAATTGTAACATGACGACCTATGTGATTTCGGCAGAACTTTTCAACCCTTAAGTTTGAGCAACTGGGCTTACGTTCGACACACTCGATCGTTGTGAATCCACCTTTCAGATGAGGTCTCTTCCAAGCATCTCGGAGGTCGTCCGGCCGAAACACAAGCGTCGAAGCATTCCGTTTCGCTCCAGTAGTAGGCCTTTATTGACTAAATTGTAACATGACGACCTATGTGATTTCGGCAGAACTTTTGAACCCTTAAGTTAGAGCTAGTGGGGATGACGTTCGACACACTCGATCGTTGGGAATCCACCTTTC